>NC_090266.1:567574329-567594329 GCF_040414725.1 Anabrus simplex
TTACGTCGCACCGACACAGATAGGTCATATGGCGACGATGGGATAGGAAAGGCCTAGGAGTTGGAAGGAAGCGGCCGTGGCCTTAATTAAGGTACATCCCCAGCATTTGACTGGTGTGAAAATGTGAAACCACGGAAAACCATCTTCAGGGCTGCCGATAGTGGGATTCGAACCTACTATCTCCCGGATGCAAGCTCACAGCCGCGCGCCTTTACGCGCACGGCATATTAAATAGTAACTTGCCTGATATATTCGTGTGTATTTTTGTGCAAACGGCAGGTTTTATTTCTATTAAAGCACAGTAGGACAAGTAATACTAATATTAATCTGTATATGTGTTTAACTTTGTTGGTAATCTTTGAATACCTACCGGTAGTTCTTATGAATATCTACATTTAGGCCTAATTTGAATTTCCAATCCTATTTGTGCTCAGTAAGAAGCTAGGATACGTCTGAAAATAGTTTGAACATTATTGTTGTGTAGTATAGTAACTTATTAGAAATTAGAGTGCCTATTCTATAATTTTGAGTAGTTTTGCGAATTTCGAACTTTAATGGTAATTTTCTTTTCTGTTTTTGCTTGGAAATAACTTGTTGTAATTAGAATACGTCTGAACGTATTTTAAATTGATTGTAGTGTATTCTGGTATCTGTACTTAGTCTGAACGTAGTTTAAATTATTGTAGTGTATTATAGCATCTTATTAGAAAGTAGTGTGTTTATTCTATTACTGTGAAATATTTGTATAGTATAGTACAATTTCTGTGGTACCTGTAGTAACACTATTACTAAAATTCTCTTGTTGTTATTAGGGTAGACTTAACTGCAGTTAAAAATTGTGTAATTCTTGTGTATTATTCTCTGTTTCCAGTAATTAACAGCAATTTTCATCGTGTTAGTGTGTTGTAGGAATAAAATAGTACAATTAAGAAGTATTGTAGTGTAGTAGTAGCCTATATTAAATAACTTACTGTCGTGTGTTCTTTGTAAACTAACCTAGACAATATTTCTGTCCTTTCATTTTTATTTTGGACAGATAAGTTATCTTATTTCTCCTTTTCTTTTCATTATTGAGTAAAAAATGGCTAAGCAATGCGAGTGTACGAACTGTGGGTGTGGCCAGGCATTCAGGAGTATGAGGGAGGAGTTGGAGAGCTTGACGGAGATAATTAGGATTCTCTCAGAGGACAGGAAGGAAAATAGGACTCCAATCAATGTACAGGATACAGTAGGTGTAATAGAGGGATTGGAAGGAAATGGTGGAATTGTGGAAGACAGGTGGTCTAATGTTTTAAGGGGAAGTAGATTGCGGGCTAAGGGCTCCATTCAGGATCAAAATTCAGGACAGGTGTCGATGAGAAATCGGTACGAGTCACTGCAGGTATAACAACCGAGGGAAGATGAGGACTAGAAAACTGTTGCCGAGAAGTTTGGAAGTAGGAGAAGGGGAAGAGGTAGGATAGGGAAAAGTGGAGTAGTGGATAGGAAAAGACAGGTGGAACAGTGTAATGGGTTGGAGAAAAGGGAGAAGGAAGTAGCTTCTGCAGCTGTCAGGAAAGATAGGACTGACCAGGAGGGGAGGGGATCAAATGAGGTGGTTAGGGTTGAGGCTCTGGTCATGGGGGATTCTATCATTAGACATGTCGGGAAAGGGTGTGGAGGAAAGGGTACCAGGGTAGAGTGTTATCCAGGAATTAGGTTAAGGCAGATGTTGAGGAAAGTAGGAGAGAAGGAGGAGGGTAGGGAGAAGGTGGTAGTGGTTTATGTTGGTACTAACAACGTAAGAAAAGCAGGTTATAAGTACCAACATAGTTGGGGATGTGTGGGATCTGGTGAATGCAGCACGGATGAACTTTAAGGAAGCGGAAATTGTTATCAGTGGAATACTGTGTAGGAGGGATACCGACTGGAAGGTGATTGGGGATTTAAATGAGACTATGGAGTGGGTATGTGGGAAAATGGGAGTGAAATTTCTAGATCCTAATGGGTGGGTAAGAGAGAGGGATCTGCACTCAGACGGCCTTCACTTAAACCGCAGTGGTACATATAAGTTAGGAAATTTGTTTAGAAGGGTTATAGGGAGGTACATTCAGGGAAACAGGTTGCGCTAGGGAGCGGTGTTAAGGAAACAGGGAACTGGAAATCAAGTAGGGATGATATAAAACTGTTAGTGCTAAACTGTAGAAGTATTGTAAAGAAAGGAATAAAATTAAGTAATTTAATAGATATATATACTTACCAGATATTGTAATAGCAGTGGAATCATGGCTGAAAAATGGTATAATGGATGCAGAGATATTCTCACAGAACTGGACTGTGTAACGTATAGATAGGATAGGAATGGTAGGAGGGGGAGTATTCATTCTCGAGAAAGAAGAATTTGTAAGCTACGATAATGTTAAGGATGACAAACACGAAATTCTAGGTGTAAGGCTCATTTCTAAAGATAATAGACTACTTGATGTCTTTGGAGTGTACAGACCAGGAAAGGGGAGCGCAGATGCTGATTCAGAATTATTTGATAAGATAATCAGCTATGTGGGAAACGATAAGGAAAGGAACGTGATGGTAGCGGGTGATCTCAATTTACCAAATGTCAATTGGGAAGGTAATACGAACGGCAGGAAGCATGACCAACAAATGGAAAATAAGTTAATATTGGAAGGGCACCTGATTCAGAAAGTGGTGGAACCAACTAGAGGGAAGAATGTTCTGGATGTGGTGCTGGTAAAGCCAGATGAGCTCTATAGAGAAACCGAAGTAATAGATGGTATTAGTGATCACGAAGCTGTTTTTGTCGTAATTAAAAATAAATATGAAAGAAAGGAAGAGATTAAAATTTGGACATTTAGGCAGTACCATATGGCTGATAAAACAGGCATGAGTGAATTTTTAAGAAGTAACTATGATCGGTGGAAAACGGTAAATAAAAATGTAAACAGAATCTGGGATGGGTTTAGAGCAATTTTTGAGGAATGTGAAAATAGGTTTGTACCTGTAAAGTTGGTAAGGAATGCTAAAGATCCACTAAATTAAAACAGGGAAGTCAAGAGACTAAGAAGGAGGTGCAGGTTTGAAAGAAATAGAGTTAGAAATGGCTGTGGAAGTAAGGAGAAATTGAAGGAACTTACTAGGATATTGAACCTAGCAAAGACGTCAGCTAAAGATAATATGATGGTAAACATAATTGGTGGCCACACTAATTTTAGTGAAAAATAGAAGGGTATGTATAGGTACTTTAATGCAGAAACAGGTTCCAAGAAGGACGTTCCAGGAATAATTAATGAACAAGGAGAGTGTGTATGCGAGGATCTTCAAAAGGCAGAATTATTCAGTCAGCGGTATGTAAAGATTGTTGTTTACAAGGATGATGTCCAGATAGAGGAGGTGACTAATACTGAAGAAGTATTAAAATTCACCTATGACAACAATGACATTTACAGTAAGATACAAAACTTGAAAACTAGAAAAGCAGCTGGAACTGATAAGGTTTCGGGGATATACTAAAGACAAAGGGTTGGGATATAGTACCATATCTGAAGTACTTGTTTGATTATTTTTTGCATGAAGGAACTTTACCAAATTAATGGAGAGTTGCCATAGTAGCCCCTGTATATAAAGGAAAGGGTGATAAACATAAAGCTGAAAATTACAGGCCAGTCAGTTTGACATGCATTGTATGTAAGCTTTGGGAAAGCATTCTTTCTGATTATATTAGACATGTTTGCAAAATTAATAACTGGCTTGATGGAAGGCAGTTTGGGTTTAGGAAAGGTTATTCCACTGGAGCCCAACTTGCAGGATTCCAGGCAGTTATAGCAGATATCTTGGATTCAGGAGTTCAATTGGACTGTATTGCGATTGACTTATCTAAGGCATTTCATAGGGTAGATCATGGGAGACTACTGGCAGAAATGAGTGCAATTGGACTAGAAAAAAGAGTGACTGAATGTGTGGCTCTGTTTCTAGCAAATAGAACTCTGAGAATTAGAGTAGGTGAAGCTTTGTCTGTCCCTGTAAAAATTAAGAGGGGAATTCCTTAAGGCAGTATTATTGGACCTTTATGTTTTCTTATATATATCAATGATATGTGTAAAGAATTGGAATCAGAGATAAGGCTTTTCGCAGGTGATGTTATCCTGTACAGAGTAATAAATAAGATACAAGATTGTGAGCAACTGCAAAATGACCTCAATAATATTCTGAGATGGACAGTAGGCAAAGGTATGATGATAAACGGGGACAAAGTCAGGTTGTGAATTTCACAAATAGGAAAAGTCCTCTCAGTTATAATTACTGCGTTGATGGGGTGAAAGTAACCTTTTGGGGATCATTGTAAATACCTAGGTACTAATATAAGAAAGGACCTTCATTGGGGTAATCACATAAATATGATTATAAAAAATGGGTACAGATCTCTGCACCTGGTTATGAGAGTATTTAGGGGTTGTAGTAAGGATGTAAATGAGAGAGCATATTTGTCTCTGGTGAGACCCCTACTAGAGTATGGTTCCAGTGTATGGGACCCTTTCCAAGATTACTTGATTCAGAAACTGGAAAAATTCCAAAGAAATGCTGCTCGATTTGTTCTGGGCGATTTCCGAAAAAAGAGTAGCGTTACAAATATGTTGCAAAGTTTGGACTGGGAAGACATGGGAGAAAGGAGACGAGCTGCTCGTCTAAGTTGTATGTCCCGAGCTGTCAGTGGAGAGATGGCGTGGGAGGACATCAGTAGACTAATAAGTTTGGATGGTGTATTTAAAAGTAGGAAAGATCACAATATGAAGATAAAGTTGGAATTCAAGAGGACAAATTGGGGCAAATATTCGTTTATAGGAAGGGGAGTTAGTGATTGGAATAACCTACCAGGGGTGAAGTTCAATAAATTTCCAATTTCTTTGCAATCATTTAAGAAAATGCTAGGAAAACAACAGATAGGGAATCTGCCACCTGGGCGACTGCCCTAAATGCAGATCAGTAGTGTTTGATTGATTGATTGATTGATTGATTGATTGATTGATTGATTGATTGATTGATTGATTGATTGATTGATTGATTGATTGATTGATTGATTGATTGATTGATTGATTGATTGATTGATTGATTGATTGATTGATTGATTGATTGATTGATTGATTGATTGATTGATTGATTGATTGATTGATTGATTGATTGATTGATTGATTGATCGATCGATAAAACGGGGTTGGGAATGTATATGAGCAACTGCTTGTAAAACTGTGTAAAGGTGAACATCTTGGTGGAATGAAGTGGCCGGGGCAACTCGTAAAAAGAAGGCGTATCAAAAATGGCCTCGAAGAACTAATGTGGATGTAGAATGGTATGCACAATAGGTGAGAGGAACGGAGTGAAACAAATCACTGTAGGTACCATAAATGAATGATTGGAATATTTGTTAATGAACAATCAAGGCTTGACCAGGTGGTACGTGGAAATTTATGTACATCAATAAATGATTTTATGAAGGGAATGAAACTGGAAGTGAACAGAGGTTTGGGTAAATCAGATGAACTCACTGTTCTGTAAATCGATCGTCAAGAAGTAGACTAAGTCCTACAAATATAGATTTTTGCCGATGTGGCTGAGTCTTGACTCCAAGTGGAGGTAGTTGTTAATCACAAGATTAATCTAATGTAAAGATGGTCCAGATAAGGAAATAGTATTTGAAATTTATAATATTGTGTGGTAAAGAGAAGTAATTATTGTGCAGGAAAGAAATACAAACAGTCGATTTCGATTAACGAAACATCAAGTGAGGGGAATTTCTTTATATATGCTTTATTTTTCAGGAAGCAAGAGTAAAACGAACTTTGAAACCAGAAGTGTAACGATGAATAAATATATATAGGAGGGTTAATGGTGAGCCCAAAAATGGAAGCTGACGTACAGTTATGGTAGTTGAAAATGGCATATTACCGCCTATTATATCTTGTTTCATGATGTCACACTTATATGTGTTTGTAATGGGTATTTATTACGCAGTTGGTCACCCATATGTTTTCGTGAATGTCAGAATTATGACGAAAGGTCATTTGTTTTACTTTCTGCTTGGATACATTTTTAAAGTATTGCGAGTGCCGTGTAACATGTTGTAGAAAGTTATTAGTGAGGGTTTCGAAGTGATATTACGTCCAAAGTAGATCGTCATTTCCGTGAATTTATTGCCTACATTTTTGTGATGTCAAGATGTTTTATTTGACGTGAACGTTTCTGTTCGATAAGTGGAATTGGTGCAGGAGATCCGTGGTTACACATTTTCAATCGGGTGGAAGCGCGCTGTAATGTTGAGAAATGTATGTAGATCAGAGAATATCTGTCACGAAGTGTAATGCTATTCTACGTCCGTTTAAACTGTGTCTATGTGACAATAAATAACAGTAAAGTTTGTCAGTCATTTTGTAAAAATCCAAGTTTTAACATACGAGATCATTTTATGCGAATTTGTTCATTATTAAAGTATTCGTGCGTAATTATGCGTCGTGGATGCTAAGGATTTTTATTCCAGTTCATTTGTCAGTGAGAGTCATCGAGTTTGAGACAAGAGGTTAGATTTGTCGTATGAGTTGAGATAGGATTTGTGAATCAGGTGATTGGAAGCCTGTAGTAATGATGGGACTTTTGAGTGAGCCCGAGGAAGATATTTTGTATAATGTTTGGGATTAGAAAGTGCGAGAGAATCCACGCAAGTGTTTATTTGCGACGTGTACAATTATTGAAGGACATTTAAAAAATCCATGTGCATATCTGTTTGGTCAGGAATATCGTATTTTCATTTTGTTTGCGAAGTCGAAGATTTCATCCTTAGAGGCCAGTCAAGCATGACCGGAACCTGTGTTTCATATCAAAGCTGAGAGCGAGGGTCGTTTGTCCCAATGCCGACAGTTGATCGGGAGGGGGCAGCTCGAATAACGGGGGATGCGCTGCTTACTACGTGTAAAACTGAGATTGCATTCTTTGGAATGATGAATCATTAAATTTGCGAGATCTAGTTGAACTTTCATCCGGGAGTAACGTGTAGGTTATTAGGTACTATTAATTTGTTCAATTGAGATCGTAATGTATATTTGAAACCGCGAAGTTAGAGTATAATGAGCGAAGTTAGTCAATTTCAGGGTTGTCCAAAATATAGATTGATGCTAGTGATGACTGGTATATTTTGAGGGGTGCACAAAGCTTCATGGAAATGTTATGATAGATATGATATCGTAATTCTCTTACATTGTATGGCGAGTTACTTAGGCAGATTTTGTTTGTGTATTTAATTATTAGGGTTAACCAAGTATTAATAATTAAACTTAAAGTGGGATGACATGAAACGATATATAATACTGGAAATAAATTTTGTAATTTATTCCAGCTGTAGGACAATAAAAGACGATAAACACGAATTCAAATTAATTACGTCAGAATTTGAGTAGGCACTTGTGAAAGAAACCAGTCGTCCGCGGAGATAGAATTTGTTGTTCATTCAGATTCATTAAATAATTTAAATGTATTAAATTATCAAATTCAGTGGATACCGTATTTATGAAATTACTTTAAACCAAGTGAAAAACTTGAAGATGCATTCTGGAAATCTTAGTTTATTTTTCTGGGAAAGTTCAAAGATTAACGTAACGCTTAAGGGGACATGCCCGAAGGTAATGAATTTTACTGCCACAAATATTGTGAGCGTTGTTGTTTTTGTTGTTGTATTATTTGACTTTGATTCATTGAGAATTAAATGTGCCTGGATTAGTAAAGTGGAAACTTTGGTCATCAACCGATGTAACTTAATTGTATTTAGCCTTCAGCTTTGAGACTTGGATGGTCAAGGCGTCATCAACCTCAGTGACCTAGATTAAGGCCATATGTCTTTGTAGCATCATTTTCCTTGCGGTCATCATTCACAATGACTTTAAAGTAACTTAGAAATTGAGAGGTCGGTCCATGACATAGTCGCAGGTCACATCAATTCAATTAAGGGTCCATGCCGTACAACCAATGTGTGGCACACACCGATTGGACTGCCTTAACTATACCCAGAGTCCAGAGTTCGTGTTACGAGGGCTGAACTATCAAGAATCATTTGATGGTACCTGCAGTCTCACATGGAAGCCGAATTTAAGGATCTCCAGACTTTCTTTCTTTATTTATTTAATAATTGAGACAACGGTTTCTAGTAAGGATGCCCATCAGGCAGTTAAGTCAAAGGCTCAAACTAGTATTCTGCTACTCTGTGTTTAATTACTCTGTTGTCAAGTTGACACGATAGAGTCCATATAACATTAATTTTTAAATTATTATTTCCCTCCGTAATTTCATAAATAAAATACAAATATTTTTGAATAGACCTTTCATTTGAGTAGATAGATTGGGATTACTGAACCCTACCTTTTACCTCAGCAAGTGACGAAGAACCCGAATCGACCCAAGAGACATATCTCATGAAAATTGCTGATGGGTAAGGGAGGTAGGTATCCTTCATAGTAGCCCAAGGGTTCAATAAGTCGATGTATTATTTAGATACACTGTCAAAGGTGTTGGTGTAACAAACTGATTTTCTCTGAAGATCTTCAATCCTCACGTTACCAGTAAACAGAAGTTTCCAGGTGAATTTTGGCTTTATAGGCAATAAAATTACAGCATCTGGTTAACATGATTATTTAACAGCTCCGAAAACCGAAACAGTAGTTAGTGGGACGTAAAAACCATACCATTATTAGTTAACGGAACACTAAGAGTGAAAAGTAATTGATTAAAAAGCAGATATTAACTTTCTGTGTAAAATACATATTCCTAAGCACAATGATAGGGAAGAAATTTTGTTTATCATGTTTATCTACTTTCCATGTTTGGTGAACTGTTTTAGTAGAAGCAGGAACTCAGCTACAGCCTACTATGTTGTTTACTTAAATGATCCAGTTGGATTTAGTAAATGAGTGTTATATATTCAGTGTCCTCAATCGGATGTTGAATATCTTCGTTGAATTATTCACAAGAATAATGTTTTAGAGTATTCCATATGTGTAAATAACAAATATTCCACTCACAACTCCTCGTTCTGGATAGATCCTTACACATCACTTGTGTAACTTTTGGAAACTTATGGGTTTTTAACCACGAAGTGAAACAGTTGAAACAGTCTTAGTGGATTCCTTACTAAAGAAATTCATAAAGGTTCAGGCTCTCTATAATTCGGTAGACAGACAGTTGTTAATAAAAATTCTATTGGTAAAAATGATTTGTGCTAAACGATAGGCAGTACAAAATTTAAACTTTCATTGCATTAATAGTTCAAGAGCTTAAAAGTCATTCCCCTTACTGGAGATCCATGAAAAACTGTTGCTAACAGCGAACTGTTAGCTCATATAACTGGTTTAATCAATTATCCTTGATTCCATCACTTTTATTCTTAGAAAAGGTACATTTATAGGCTGTAGTGTGAATAATATCATCCCTAGAAAGCTACATTTCCGTAAATGACACAAATATGTCGTCAAACATAAAGTGGTAATTTGGTGCTTGACTGCATACCAAGTTTGTTTTTCCGATTTCGAGTCAAATAATTTATTTGTTCTTGAAGTTGTGAATTAAATATATGATTAATTCAAATATCACGAATGTCGTTCACGACAGAATGGCCGTCATGTATTTAGACTAGTTTGAATGACTGTAATTGCTTACGTTCTAAAGTTCGGAGATTACGACGTTTCACAGTGAGTCCGAGAAGACACTCGTTAGAGCGCTAGAATAATTTTCTTCCAGTTTGTTACAGACTAATTAACGTAAATCAATAGTTATGATATGACAATGACTTGTGAAATGAATACTTAGTGACGTAGCGTGCCTGAGCATTACGCGATGGCCACTGGTTTGATCTCGGGCAGGTCGGGGACTTTTACCTGGATCTGATTGCTAATACGAGATCAATTCAGTCTACAATTGAAGAGCTATCTGACGGTGACACAGGGGTTCCGGTCTAGAAACCCAAGAACAACAGCTGATAATATTCGTCGTGCAGGCCTCACGACACCCTATTATTTATAGTCAATCGGGCTGAGCATCGGTCGCTTGGTAGCCCATAGCCCTGCGGGGGTGTTACAACATGGGAGTGGGAAGGAGGGTGAGGTCTCATAAAAGAAATTCTTCAGTTCAGGAAATGGTAAATATTTTACTTAGATATTTCACAATATTAAGCCAATAAAGGGGAAATAAAACATATCTATTTCACAATGACAATGAAAAACATCTTATTTTTACAATTTGCTTTTCGCCGCACCGAGACAGATACTGTAAGTTTTTGGCGACGATGGGAAAGGAAAGGGCTAAGAGTGGAAAGGAAGCGACCGTGGCCTTGATATGGCGAGAGCCCTACCACCTGACTGGTATGAAAATGGTGAAAATGTGAAACAATGGAATACGTTCAGGGCTGCCGACAGTGGAGTTCAAATCTGCTGTCTCCCGCATTCAAGCTGGTAGATGCCTGACCCAAACCGCGCTGCCAATTGCTCGGTTATCTAGGTCTTGGAAGTAGAGGTCAAATCCCTTTCCTCTCCAGTATCAGAAGACGAGGCCCAATATGATATATGTTCATTCTAAGTTATTGTTGGCAATAATATTGCCTTTTTCGGCGTTTATTGGATTATTGCTCGTTTTTAACTTTTTTAAGTCATAACGCCTTTTTTGCCACTTCACCTTCACCGAGTCATCATTAAGTCATCCTTCACCTCTTAAGCAACTTTTCTGTATATTTGAACATGTATTTGAACGATATATGAAAGGAGAACGAAATGAAAATGAAATGAAATGAAATGAAAAAATGAAACTAGAGGTTTAAAAACCCAGGGTATCAAATTATGAGCAAGATAAGTGATATACTAAAAGGGGAACATTTTTTTTTGCTAGGGGCTTTACGTCGCACCGACACAGATAGGTCTTATGGCGACGATGGGATAGGAAAGGCCTAGGAGTTGGAAGGAAGCGGCCGTGGCCTTAATTAAGGTACAGCCCCAGCATTTGCCTGGTGTGAAAATGGGAAACCACGGAAAACCATTTTCAGGGCTGCCGATAGTGGGATTCGAACCTACTATCTCCCGGATGCAAGCTCACAGCCGCGCGCCTCTACGCGCACGGCCAACTCGCCCGGTAGGGGGGGGGGGGGGGCATTTTGACGTGGGTGTTCCTGACGAGGAAGATCTCAGTTGCTTCAAGAATGAACCTTTAACGTCGGTTGATGTAGAGGGAAGTTTCTCGATATTTCGCAACACGTCTGAAAACCGACGATCCTGTACATCTGAGAACCTGGAGATGACTATTGTGATATACCGCAAAGCCAACTGAGGTAAGATTTCCCACTTCCAGTTTCTGTAACCCCTGGCATGGTTAAGCAAAATATGATTCCATTTATACTGATTTCAACATTTCTCTAGAATTTCCACTGCTGGTTTACTGAAATCATTCTAGGTAGAGTGTGTATATCATTCTAAATTCTGCAAGTACTTTTTTTAACAAACACGAGTTCCTTTTTTAAATTATGTTAATGTAAAAATATATAGGGCCCACTGTCTGAAAGAAGAAGTTTCTCACTGATATATTTTTTCACTGCATGTTTCATACCACCAGAATTTTGCATTTTTAAATATTAAATATCTCATTTAAACCAAAATAATAAATGAATTTGGATCGCATATTTACGTCAATTTCGCCAGTGTTTAGGCCCCTTGAGGATATTTTTAGGTCTTTTATAGATATATTTTAGGCAATTTAAACTTCCGAGCCCTAGTTATCATTAACCTTAATATCATCTTCGATGACTACACTGCTTGTCGTAGTCGTTCTCATATCTTCTTTATTTACTTGTCTTCATCTGTTGAATGCATTTGTAGGAGTTTGTATCCTATAGATTGTTCGTTCATTCCTAAACTGTACATAAGCTCGACACACCAGAACACTGTCTACGGTCGACTGAGTAAGCTTTTCAGAGATAGGAATCACTAGTAATGAAATGGGTTGATTATGGTTAGTAGAGTAAATTGGACATTTAAGTGGCCTCCGCCTCCACTCGCGCCTATGCTGGCTAACCTCATATGACGTCATAACCTAACGCTGGCAAGCTTAAACTAACAGGGTTGGATTCCACCCTAATTTTAAGCTCAGGTTTGCCTGACACACCTAAGTCCAATGTCTGGGCTATCTACTCAAGAGTGAAAGCCGAAACTTACAAGGTCAATAATCTGGATAACTGCTTAAGAGTGCATGCTTAAACGTACAGGACTGGTTTCGAATCCAGTCTTAACATTACAGGATCAACAACCGACCTATGAGCTATAGGAATTACAATTAAAAATCTCTGACCAGACCGAGAATAGAGCTCTGGGCTCCCTTCCTTGGACCGAAGACTAGCATGTTGACTTTGCGATTGTGCGCTAATAGCTTGGTTTCGATTCACCTGATCCTTTTTATCTTTAGAACTGTACTGTAAACCTCAACCGCAAGTAAGAGGGGATACTTTCTCCTAGACAGGATACTGATGTTTTGTACTTCACAGCAACTGCATCTATCTCTACGTGCAGGTTTGTCGTGAGGTGGAGTAAATTTGCAAGTATTTTTTGAGACTATAACCATAAATTTCTCTCTTTTTGTTCAGCCAGGCGTCCTTAGATGCTAACGTTTACAGGCAACATGGGTCTGCTTGGCAGACACGTGTAAAAATGCATAGCACTGAATGTGGACCATTCGGTATTTATACAGTGCGTCTGAAAATAAGTTACGGAAAATGTACTGGTATAATAAACACAATAATTTAAACGAAGATCCGTAATCCAATTTTCCTAAACCTTCAGATTAATCGCCAGGGGTAACTGGTTCATATCTCCTGCAGCGTTGCGCACTGAATTAGCAACCGAACGTTAGCGATGAAGACTGGCAATATTAATATACGAACTTCCCAAGGAAAATGCACTTGGTACGCAGAAATGTCTAGAATCTCTACTAGCGAACGGAGTAGAGACATGAACGCGTGATGGAGGACCGAGTGTTATCGGTTGTTTACAAGTGCTGTAAAGTTGGCAAGCAGTACAACAGAGTACATTTCATGACTCAACACATGTCGGGGCGGGCAGTCAACAAGCGGGGCATCGGGAAATAGAAATTTGAAGTATCATTTCCTGTGTGAGTTCGCACCTGTGTCCTACGCCGGGTGAAGCACACTACAAAAATGTAATAAAATATTACTATTCAAGAGAGCATCGGTCTGCTTGTCATACACGTGTAAATATAAACGGTTAGCGGATATCAATTACAACTAAACGTACATTCCCAGTGGCCTAAAAGCTCTAAACAGGAGCTGTATTTTTTTTGCTAGGGGCTTTACGTCGCACCGACACAGATAGGTCTTATGGCGACGATGGGATAGGAAAGGCCTAGGAGTTGGAAGGAAGCGGCCGTGGCCTTAATTAAGGTACAGCCCCAGCATTTGCCTGGTGTGAAAATGGGAAACCACGGAAAACCATCTTCAGGGCTGCCGATCGTGGAATTCGAACCTACTATTTCCCGGATGCAAACTCACAGCCGCGCGCCTCTACGCGCACGGCGAACTCGCCCGGTTATGTCAGAATGTCTTATGCCAGAAAGTCTAATTAACGTAAAATTGTGTTTGGGATCAATAGTGATGTAAATTTCCGAAAAAACCTATCAAAACACAATAATAACGCTCTGAACTGCGTTGAACTTAGTTATATTAGCCTATATCTCACCACATTCTGTTCTAAATTTAGCCTTCAGTACCAGTCAATAACAAAGGATGTGCTTGTAATGTATACTTTTATTACATGACTTATTTTACTTGGGTATATCATTTAAGTAATTACTTCGCAGTGTGCGAAATATGAAATGCGCGAAATGAACTAAGTTTACCGATATGCTTCATAAAACATCCATTTTCTTACCCGAAACTGCGAGGAGTATTACTAACAGGATTTCAGTTGTGTACGCCAGTCGGTTCAGGTTACCTTAGCGCACGATATTCAGAATAAAAACGCTACAATACCGGACATGATTTTCAGATGCTGCTCCGAGATACGCCGCCATTTCTAGCAAACTTGCATGTGTCTGAATGAAACTTCAGTGTGCTATGAAAGCCTAGCGCCCAAAGATATCATGCAAAAGAACTTGGCCGGCCACACGCTCACAATTGAACTTATATTTGTTTGTCGACTTTCTGGTGGCTTTCTCTAGGAGGAAATGAAATTTGCTAAACATGGCTTTTGTTTCAGAATACTATGTCCTATTACAATTTGCGTAACTTCTTTTAAGACACTCTGTATAAAACTGTGTCATCGACACTGTTTGTCTGTATTAATCATCAAAAATCTCGTGGTGACAATTAGCAAGGAACATCCTTCTCCTTCCTGTTATTATTATCAGTATTATTATTATTAATGAATAATCTGTACGTTTCAGTTAGATGACTGCTTTTGTATTTATTATAGATTATCTAAAGTACAGTTTACCTGCAAAGAGCAGATATTTTCCCTAGCCTAGTGAGCGGTCCGAATCTCAGGTAAGTTATGTGAATGCATTTTGTAGTGTGCTGTAGTAGCTTTAATATCCTGTGTAGTGATTTTGATACGCATAGGCAGCCCGGATAGCACTTCGATTGGTGAAAGAAAAAAGCTTCAACTAACGCAAGGTAAATTTACATGAATATTCATCAAGTATACTCTGTCTATCTCTCCGTATATGGCTATAAACAGACTTTTTTTTGTGACGTTATTATAACATAATGACGTAGTAATATATAACAATAATTATATTTTACTTATATATATGCATACAGTCTATACACTGTATATATAAAAAGACTTATCCTAACTGACTGACTGATTCATCATCAAAAGCAAATCAAAAGCAAAGTCTTTTCCGTGCAGGCCATGAAGGCCCTTGGAGGGGTGGAAGGTAAAGGCTTCCACTATCCGTAACCTCGGCACATGATGGGGTAGAGTGGTTAGCTCTACGCCCGGCCGTCTCTGCCCCCAGGAATTAACCTGGTACTCATTTTTGGTGTAGGCTGAGTGAACCTCAGGGCCATATGCACCTCTGGAAGTGGAAATCTTATTTCTTAAATTTTACGACTTCCTGACGGGGATTCGAACCCACGTCCTTCCGGGCGAACCGAGCACTCCTTTACCGCTTCGGCCAGGCAGCTCCTACAGATTCATCATCGCCGAGCCAAAACTACTGGACATAAATAAATAAAATTTTGGGGATACATTTATATTAGGGTATAGGTGCTCACTAAGGGAGGATTTTTGGATATTCCGTGCTTAAGGGGGTGAAAAGGCGTTGAATATTTAAAATGAGGGTATCTATATCTTAAAAAAGTTTACAGACGTAAAACTTGGTATTTGCAATCTCCTTTAAAAATAAAGAAACACGTATCCTTTTGTTTTCGGAAAATCCCATAAAGGGGGTTGAGAAACGGGGGAAAAGCGTTGAACACCTTTTATAAGGAGACTTATATCTCAAAAATTGAAGATGTTACAGATATGAATCTCCTTTTTAAAAAAAGAAACAAGCAATTTGGGTGGAATCAACTTGGTAAGGGGGGTATGAAAACGGAGAAGAATTCCTTTTACGAGGATACGTATATCTCAAAGATGTTACAGTCGTGATAATTCGTATATGGAATCTTTTTTAAAGAAACGTTTACTATTTGTTTTTGGAAAATTCACTTAATTGGGGAGTGTGAAAGGAAGTGCAAAAATAATTCTTCTTCTGGAGAAAGTTATATCTCAAAACTGAAGGTTACAGATGTGGCAATTGGTACGTGGAATCTCCTTTCAAAGTCAAGTAACACGTATTTGTTTTTTTTTGGAAAATCGACGTAATGGATGTTGGGTTGAAAATAAGCAAATGAGTTGAAATATGAGGATACTTTATCTTGTAAACTGAAGCTGTTACAGACGTGAAAGCTGACATTTTTAATTTCCTTTCGAAATAAAGGAACACGTATTTCTTGTTTTCGGAAAATCTACTTAAGGTGGGAGAGGTGTGGAAAGAAGTCAAGAAGAAGAAGTTGAATTATCCTTATGAGTATACATTTATCTCAAATACTGAAGAAGATTACAGACGTACATATATGAAAACCGGTGTTTGGAATCTGCTTTAAAAATAATGAAACACGCTTTTTATGTTTTCGGTAAATCCGATTAAGTGGCTGAAACTAATTGGAAAAGCGGCTGAATTTTTAAAATGAGTACCGGTATATCTGCGTTAACTGTCAAATAGTAACATGTTAGGGACAAGAAACTTGGTATTTCTAAAGTCTTTTAAAAATACAGGAACATCTAACTCATGGTTTTCGGAGAAGGCACTTAAGGGGTGGGGGGGTGAAAATAAGTGAAAAATAGTTTAATTATTTTTATATGAGGATACTTATACCTTTGAAGATCTAACAGACGTGAAAATTGGTATTAGGAATCTCCTTTAAAAATAAAGAGACATGTATTTTCGTATTCGGAAAATATACTTGGATTGGGGTGAGGTTGGGGAGGACTTATCAAGGGGTTGAATTCTTTTTATGGGGATACTTATGTATATCTCAAAAACTAAAGATGTTGTAGATGTGGGAAAAGGTATTTGGAATGTCCTTTAAAAATAAAGAAACATTTATTTATTTTTTCGACTTGAGGGAAGACTGTTTCTCACATGTACAGCTTATGCCACATGGTCGTCTTAGCCCCAAAAGGTAATACCACAAACATGGTTTACAAGGAATTTCTGGGGTAAATGAAACTCAGTTTTTGGATATTTTTTATACTTTAGGAGTTTTCAGATAATGTCTTAGTACATTGCCGAGGAACGATTACTTTGATCAAATTACGAAATGCATGGGAGCGAAGCGGCGGATAATTGCTAGTAATGTTATGTGTGATATAATTAGAGTTTTTTACAGACTGAATGGATTTCATGTTATATTTACTAAGTAGACATGGAAAATAATGCTCTCTTCTTAACAAATTATTCACCCAATCGGGCAAATTACGAAGTCAAAAATCTCAAATCACAAAAGATCAACAGTATGAATCAAACAATCACTACTGGTATGCATTTAGGGCAGTCGTCCAGTTGACAGATTCCCTATCTGTTGTTTTCCTAGCTTTTTCTTGAATGATTTAAAAAAGTTTGAACATCACACTTAGTAAGTTATTCCAATCCCTAACTCCCCTTCCTATAAAAATATATTTGCTCCAATCTATCCTCTTGAATTCCAACATTTTCCTTAATATTGTGATCTTGTCTACTTTTAAAGACACCACGCAAATTTATTCTTCAACTAATGTCATTCCACGCCATCTCTCCATTGTCAGCTCAGAACATACCACTTAGTCGAGCATCTCGTCTTTTTCCTCCCAAGTCTCCCCACGCCGAAATTACAGCATTTTTGTAACGCTACTCTTTTTTTGGAAATAACCCACTACAAATCGAGCTGCTTTTATTTGGATTTCTTCCAGTTCTTGAATCAAGTAATCCTGGCGAGGGTCCCATACACTGGAACCATACTCTAATTGGGGTGTTAACAGAGAATTATATGCCCTCTCCTTTACATACTTAGCACAACGCGTAAATGCTCTCATAACCATGTACCCTTTATTTACAATCATATTTATGTGATTACCCCAACGAAGATGTTTCCTTCTATTAACATCTATGTACTTACAATGATCCCCAGAAGAACCTTCACATCATCAACGCAGTACTTAAATCTGAGAGGACATTTCCTATTTGTGAAACTCACAACCTGACATTTAACCCCACTTTTCGCCATACCATTGCCTTCTGTAAATCTCACAACATTATCGAGGTCATTTTGCAGTTCCTCACAATCTTGTAACTTATTTATTACTCTATCCAGGATAACATCATCTTCAAAATGTCTTATCTCTGATTCCACATCTTTACTCATATCATTGATATATATATATAAGAGAATATAAAGTCGAATAATACTGCCTTGATTAACTCCCCTTTTAATTACTACGGGGTCAGACACAGATTCACCTACTCGTAATTCTCTGAGTTCTATTAACTATAAGTATAACCACCCATTCAGACACTCTTTTGCCTTGTCCAAATGCAAACATTTTCGCCAGTAGTCTCCCATGATCTACCCTATCAAATGCCTTAATGCCTTAGATAGGTCAATCGCAATACAGTCCATTTGACCTCCTGTGTCCAGGATGTCTGCTATATCTTGCTGGAATCGTACAAGTTGAGCTTTAGTAGAATGACCTTTCCTAAACCCGAACTGCCTTCTATCGAACCAGTTATTAATTTCGCAAACATGTCTAATATAATCAAAAAGAATGCTTTCCCAAAGCTTACATGCAATGCATGTCAAGCCGACTGGCCTGTAATTTTCAGCTTTATGTGTATCACCCTTTCCTTTGAAAACAGGGGCTACTATAGCAACTCTCCGTTCATTTGGTAGTGATCCTTCATGCAAAAAATAATCAGGTAAGTATTTCAGATATGGTACTATGTCCCAACCCATTGTATTTATTATATCGCCAGAAATCGTATCAATTCCAGCCGCTTTTCCAGTTTTGAACTTTCGTATTTTATTGCTAATGTTATTTTTGTCATCGGTAAATTTTAATACTCATTTAGCATTAGTCACCTGCTCTATCTGGACATTATCCTTTTAACCAATAATCTTTACATACTGTTGAATGAATACTTATGCCATTTGAAGATCCTCATATACACAGTCACCTTGTTCATTAATCATTCTTGGAATGTCCTTCTTGGGACTTGTCTCTGCCTTAAAGTTTCTCTACATACCCTTCCATTTTTCACTAAAATTTCTATGACTGCCAGTTATGCTTGACATCTTGTTACCCTTAGCCAACTTCTTTCCAAGATTCAAGTTGCTATTAAGTTCCTCTTATTTCTCCTTACTTCCACAGCCATTTCTAACTCTATTTCTTTCCAATCTGCACCTCCTTATTTGTCTCTTTATTTCTCAGTTATAATAAAGTGGGCCTTACCATTATTTACCAACTTTAAATGTACAAATCTCTTTTCACTTTCCTCAACGATTCCTTTAAACCAATCCCACGGTCTGCTTAATTTTTTGTGGTATTCCAGGGATGAAAGTTACGTTTTGAAAACTCCCTCATGCCTGCTTTATCACCCATATGGCACCGCCTAATAGTCCTACTTTTAATATCATCCTTTGTATCACTTGTAATTTTAACTACGACAAAAACTGCTTCGTGATTACCAATACATCTCTTAATTCAGTTTCTCTACAAAGTTTATCTGGTTTTCCCAGCACCACGTCCAGTATATTCTTCCCTCTAGTGGGGTCTATCACTTTGTGAATCAGCTGTCCTTCCCATATTAACTTATTTGCCATTTGTTTTTCATGATTCCTGTGGTTCGCTTTACCTTTCCAATTTACATTCGGTAAATTGAGAACACCCGCTACAATGAACCTTAACAAACCGATTGCATTTAATAGGAAATGTCTAGACCTGACGCTCACTCCCAATTATATATTTCCATACAAACTGAACCCACATCAACATGACCTAAAATATCAATATCTTATTCACAGTTATTGTGAATAAGAAACGAAATTAAATTCGAACATACAATTAAACACATAATCAAGAAACGAATTTTACGCGTCTACTAAAACCTGCGCAACTTCAAACACCCCAATCAACCGACATCCTACACTAAATTTTTACACGATTACATTCAAAATGTAGCAGCTGAAAAAATAGAAGATCATTGGCAACAAAATCATCAACCTAAGAAGTAGATATATTAAACCAGAAAACAATAACCACAGCAATATCACTAATTTCCCCCTAGGTTAATTAATAGTTCTGAAACAGCCTTTTCAGGTAAAGAAATAAGTCTGTTAGAAAAAAGGTTTCGAGTTTAACTGCCAGGAATGTCGAGCCGAAGAAAACATAAAACAATAA